>NC_053026.1:491467468-491500814 GCF_003073215.2 Triticum urartu | reverse complement strand
AGCCGGGGCTTGATGCCTCTCAAAATCTCTTGATTACCCTTTCTGCTTGACCATTGGACTGTGGGTGTGCCACTGATGAAACGTCAAGCCGGATGTGCTCCCGTTCGCAGAACTCTTCATCAGGCACCCTTGGACAAATTGGTACCATTATCTGTGATGATACTGTGTGGAAAGCCAAACCGGAAAATCACTTTTTTGATGAACTGAACCGCCGTTGGCCGCATCACACTTGTAACTAATCAGGTTCTGCCTCCACCCACTTTGTAAACTTGTCAACCGCCACCAGGAGGTGGGTCTTCTTATCTTTGGACCTTTTGAAAGGCCCAACCATATCCAGCCCCCAAGTCGCAAACGGCCAAGTAATTGGAATCATTCTCAATTCTTGAGCCGGCACATGAGCACGTCTTGAAAACTTTTGGCAACCGTCACATCGTCTGACCAGATCCTCCGCATCAGCATGAGCAGTTAACCAATAGAAGCCATGGCGAAAGCTTTAGCTACCAAAGATTTTGACCAGGCGTGGTGACCACAACTCCTTCGTGGATCTCACGCAAAATTTCACAGCCTTCTTCAGGAGACACACAGCGTTGAAACGCCCCTGATACACTGCAATGATGCAACTCGCCATTGATAATAGTCATGGACTTGGACCGTCGGATTATCTGTCGGGCCAGAGTCTCATCCTTTGGTAACTCGCCCCGGTTCATGTACGCCAGGTAAGGAAGCGTCCAATCCGGAATGACATGAAGAGCTGCCACCAATTGAGCCTCCGGATCAGGAATAGCCAAATCCGCTTCACCAGGGAGCTTGACCGACGGGTTGTGCAGCACATCCAGAAAAACATTGGGCGGGACCGGTTTGCGCTGAGAGCCCAGCCGGCTTAAAGCGTCCGCCGCTTCATTCTTCCGTCGGTCCACGTGGTCCACCTGATAGCCTTTAAAGTGACCTGCAACAATATCCACCTCACGACGATATGCTGCCATGAGTGGGTCCTTGGAATCCCAAGTGCCAGACACTTGTTGAGCCACGAGGTCCGAGTCACCGAAGCACTTAACTCGACTTAGATTCATCTCCTTAGCCATCCGGAGACCATGGAGCAAGGCTTCATACTCAGCTGCATTGTTAGTACAAGGGAACATTAAGCGGAGAACGTAACAAAACTTATCACCTCGTGGGGAAGTTAATACGACTCCAGCCCCCGAGCCTTCCAATTGCCTGGATCCGTCAAAATGGATGGTCCAATATGTGTGATCCGGCTTTTCTTCAGGTGCTTGCATTTCCGTCCAATCATTGATGAAATCAACAAGTGCTTGAGACTTACCGCCGTCCGAGGCACATACTTCAATCCGTGCGGGGCCCAAGCTCTATAGCCCACTTGGCATCCGGCCAGTCGCTCTCCCGGTTCTGGATGATATCCCCCAAAGAGAGCAGAACTGACCACCGTAATTGGGTGCCCTTGGAAGTATTGCTTTAAGCTTCCGGACTTGCCATAAAAACTCCATACACCAGCTTCTGCCAATGCGAGATACCTTTGCTTGGACTCAATGAGTACCTCGCTGATATAATAGACCGGACGTTGAACCGGATGCTCCTTACCTGCCTCCTTTCGCTCCACCACAATAGCCACGCTGACCACACGAGCATTAGCAGCAACATATAGCAGTAACGGCTCCTTGTCAATGGGAGCGGCGAGCACAGGCGGATTGGCCAATTGCCGCTTTAAGTCCTCAAATGCTTCATCAGCAGCAGAACTCCAGACGAATCTGATCCGTCTTCTTCAACATCTGATACAAAGGGATTGCCTTCTCACCAAGGCGGCTGATAAACCGGCTTAACGCGGCAATCCGGCCTGCCAGGCGTTGAACATCATTGATACACTTCGGTTTAGCCAGGGAGGTGATGGCTGTGATCTTCTCGGATTAGCCTCAATTCCCCTGTTGGACACCAGAAAACCCAATAACTTGCCGCCGGTACACCAAAGACACACTTGTCCGGATTAAGCATCATCTTGTACGTCCTCAGGTTATCAAAGGTTTCCTTCAAATCAACAGCAATCTCCTTCTCCCTGGACTTAACCACGATATCATCCACGTAAGTAGCTCGGCCTGCTCTTGTCTTATCGCAGTTGCCAAGTCTTACTTTGATGAAGGGACAATTTTGTACATGACTTACAGGGCCATACCGTTGATTTAATTGCCGGGGTTAACAAAGTTTTAGTTTTTTTTTTTTTTTTTGTTTAATTTTTTCTTTTTATTTTTGAGCCCTCAATAGGGCAAGTATCAACAAGCATGAAAGGCTTCCAAAGGAGTTACTCGCCCATGACCGTTCTTTTCGATACCTTAGTCCTTAACTGCAGCATGCTTCTTGATCTATGATGCCAAAATTATGCATCCTAAAAACGCTTATGCTCATATGCACCCGCTCACAGCCCGATTGTATCGTGTGATGTATACTAGTAGCACAGTGTTTCAGAGATTTTCAAGGTGCCATTGAAACTCCATTGCCATGCAAAGTCTCATTAAGATCGAAAATTGACTCCACAATGCATTGGTAATTTTATGCATGGCCTATGCCAGTCTGGGCATTATGCATGATAGACACATATAGCAGAAGGCTCCAAAGGGATTAAGAGCCGTCTTCTCCTGGTCCTTAACTGCCATTTTGATCTGATGATAGCCAGAATATGCATCCAAAAAACTTAAACGCTCACAGACCCGCCGTAGCATCAATAATTTGATCAATACGGGGGAGGGCAAAAGGATCTGCTGACAAGCCTTATTAAGATCTGTATAATCCACACACATGCGCCAGGTGCCGTTTTTCTTAAGGACCAGCACCGGATTGGCAAGCCACTCAGGGTGAAAAACTTCAACAATAAAGCCAGCTGCTAAGAGCCTGGCTACCTCTTCTCCAATCGCCTTGCGTCTTTCTTCGTTAAACCGGCGGAGGAACTGTTTCACCGGTTTGTATTTAGGATCCACATTAAGGGTGTGCTCAGCGAGTTGCCTCGGTACACCTGGACATGTCAGAGGGCTTCCATGCAAAAATGTCCCGATTCTCATGGATGAACTCGATGAGGCGCTTTCCTATTTCGGATCCAAGTTGGCACTGATGCTGAACTGCTTGGACGAATCGCCAGGTACGATAAAGTCAACAAAGCTTAGTTTCTAGCTGCCGATTTGAACTTCAGGGCCAGGATCATGCTCCGTAGTTGGCTTCTCTATAATGGTAGTCTGTCCACCACTGTCCTCTATAAAATTCACATGACTAACTTTTTGTCTTACATGCCTCACCAGTGTAGCACAAACTGACTCTTGCGATAATAGTACCGTATACTCCTGCCCCTCAGCACTAAAGCGATTTTCATGGTTGGCAGATCACGTCGAACCGGTTATTGTCAGGCCCGCTTGTAACATCCCGCATTCTGAGGGCTAACATTTTTTATCACATTAACAGGAAAGAGGGCCGTGGCCTATAAATCTTGCGAGGCCGGAACATCGCCAAAAGACAGAGGTCAAAGAAATAGTGTTCTGACTTATAATGAGGATTTCATCGCGTATCTTCAACTGTCAATGAGTCCTGACTGCTGTGCAGAACCGACGTGGTACGACCTGGAATCATGATCATCTCCAAAGGCCACTTCTAGAGCTATCTTACCAATAGGATATGCTAACTTGCCAGGTACCACACCGTGGAACACCGTATCAGACGGTTTGAGATTTTTATCTGTTAGTCCCATACGACGGAAGGTCTCATAGTACAAGATATTAATGCTGCTCCCTCCATCCATAAGCACTTTGGTGAACTTGTAACCTCCCACCTGAGGCGCCACCACCAGAGCCAACTGACCCGGATTATCAACCTGGGGAGGGTGATCCTCTCTGCTCCATATGATTGGCTTGTTCAGACCAGCGTAGATAACGGGGCACGGCCGGTTCAACAGAGTTGACTGCCCGCCTCTGAACCTTCCGGTCTCGCTTGTCCAAGCTAGTGGTGAAGACATGGTACTGCCCACTATTCAAGCTACTTGGGTTGTCTCTGGTAACCTGACTGTTTGCTGCTGCTGGTTATAACCACCCTGGTTGTTCTGATTATTTTGATTATTATGTCCGCCCGGATTACCATTAAATCCTGAACCAGAATTTCCTCCACCATAACTCGTCCCGGATCCTGAGCCACCGCTGGAGCCGTGATCATACCGGAAAGCATTAGAATTCTTAAACTCCTGCATAATAAAGCAATCCTTCCAAAGGTGGTTTGCTGGCACCTCCTTCGTCCCATGTCTTGGACAGGGCTGGCTCAGTAGATAATTTAGGCGATCCGGGTTAGGGTTGGGTGCCCCACTACGATTTTTCGGTTTACCCTTGCGTCGCTGGCCATTGTCCTGCGCGTTGGTATTAGCCACAAAGTCCATGTTACCATCCGCTTTACACTTGCCTCCACCACCATTGCCTGCCCAGTGATGCTGCTGACCTTTGGAGTTGCTGTTCCTCTTTCCTTTCCCTGCCTTGTCATCATCAGATTCAGGATCCTTGGTACTATCAGAATCAGCATACTTTACCAAAGCAGCCATGAGGGTCCCCATGTCAGTGCAATGGCGCTTCATCCGTCCCAACTTCAGCTTTAGGGGCCCAAACCGGCAGTTGCCTTCTAGGGTTAAGACTGCGGTGTCAGCGTTGATGCGGTCTGATGAATGCAACACTTGTGAGACCCGGCGCACCCAATGAGTCGTCGATTCTCCTTCCTCCTGGACACAGGCAGCTAAGTCTACTATCGACATGGGCTGCTTACATGTATCCTTGAAATTATTGATAAACCGGGCTCGTAATTGGGCCCATGAACTGATAGAATTGGCCGGTAAGCTTTTTAACCAAGTGCGGGCCGTTCCTTCAAGCATCATGGTGAAGTATTTCGCACATGCCGCATCATCCACATCCAGCATCTCCATGGCCATCTCATAGCTCTCCACCCATGTCTCTGGGGGTTGATCCGCCGTGTAATTTGGTACCTTGCGCGGGCCCTTGAAATCCTTGGGCAGGCGCACATTGCGTAAAGCGGGGACAAGGCAAGGCACCCCCAAAGAGCTAGAAGTAACACCGGGTTCAACCGAAATAGTTGGATGAACCGGCGTAAGCTGCCGAGCCTGATATTGTGCGGCTAACTCAGCCTCCCTGCGTGCTCGGGCCCGGTCCACCACTTCCTGAGTGTTATCAGCACCACCCGCCGGGTTGTTGCCGCGGGGTGCTCCACGTCGTTCATTACTTGACACTGCCGGTTCCTCCATACGCCTACTATAGCTCCGGCTTGGGCGAGGGGTCGAGTGGATCCGGTCGCGGCTGTACGAGTATGCTTCCTGTTGGTCCAAAGCTGTCCTAAGAAGCTCCTTGACCCATCGCGTCTCTATCGCCTGCAGTGAGTCACCTTCAATTAGAATGGCCTCCAGCCGTGTAGCAGCGGCGACGAGATTGTCCATTGGGTTGGAGTAGTGACCCGGAGGTGTTGAAACAGCCTGAGGTATAACGGTGTTTTGACGAGGCGGATCCATCCGACGAGGCTGAACGGCGCACGGTCCGCAGAGGCTTCGCCCGGTTTACCTCCAGCGGATTACTGGTTCCTCCTCCTGGGGTGTTGAAAAGGTCTCTGGCCTCGAAAACCGAAGGCAAACGGGATTGGTGCTTCCTCTTAATGACTTCATGCGACGCGTTCTGGTCCAACATGAGCCTGTAGGCTTGTGCGTCTAGAGCGTCCCGCTCTGCGGTCATCCTGGCATCCTCAGCTGCCAGGTCCGCCTTAGCCTGGGTGATTTGTTCCTTCACCTTTGCTATCTCCGCACTGTGGGCGTCCTGATCCGCCGGGTTAGCTTCTGCCATGAGCACAGCCAATGCATCAAATAGATCTAACAGAACTTGAGCCAGCGGGCGTACAGAGCCCCCTGCCCCGGCAGCCGTCGCTGCTACTGAACCGGAGGTCATCGGCGCAGCGGTCGAAGAATGAAGCACTACATGTGTGCCGGCCATGAATATTCCAAGTCGGTTGGGCAGATCAGAGGGGTCCGGAATACTGTCGCCATCGGAACAGCCCCCAATCCAGCCATCTTGTAGATGATATGGAGATTCGGTTTCTCCGGTTGATGACTCGTCATTGGAACAAACGACGGTCTCGCCGCGAGATTCCGATCCATCCTCATAACCTCCTCCATGGATGACTCCCATGAAGGCACGCTTCATGGCCGGTTTAAACCGGGCGGATTGCGCACGCTGAGCCGTCTCGACGAGGTCGGTGCAGATGTCCGGCTCAGGGCCCGGTTCACTGATCTTGCCGATGAAAACGTGAATGCCACCAAAGGGGACCCGGTACCCGTACTCGACTGAGCCGGCCTCGGGGCCCCAGCCTGCATCGTCGATGTAGAGCTTGCCGGCGATGATTTATGTTGGGTTTCGTAGTAATTTCAAAAAAATTCCTACGCACACGCAAGATCATGTGATGCATAGCAACGAGGGGGAGAGTGTTGTCTACGTACCCAACGCAGACCGACTGCGGAAGCGATGACACGACGTAGAGGAAGTAGTCGTACGTCTTCACGATCCAACCGATCAAGCACCGAAACTACGGCACCTCCGAGTTCGAGCACACGTTCAGCTCGATGACGATCCCCGGACTCCGATCCAGCAAAGTGTCGGGGAAGAGTTTCGTCAGCACGACGGCGTGGTGACGATCTTGATGAACTACAGCAGCAGGGCTTCGCCTAAACTCCGCTACAGTATTATCGAGGAATATGGTGGCAGGGGGCACCGCACACGGCTAAGGAATAGATCACGTGGATCAACTTGTGTGTCTAGAGGTGCCCCTGCCTCCGTATATAAAGGAGTAGAGGGGGGAGGCTGGCCGGCCAAGGAGGAGGGCGCAGGAGAGTCCTACTCCCTCTGGGAGTAGGATTCCCCCCCAAATCCTAGTCGGAATAGGATTCGCGGAGGGGGAAAAGAGGAGGAGGGGGCCGGCCACCTCTCCTAGTCCTAATAGGACTAGGGGAAGGGGGGGCGCGCAGCCCATCTAGGGCAGCCCCTTCTCTTTTCCACTAAGGCCCACTATGGCCCATATAGCTCCCGGGGGTTCCGGTAACCCTCCCGGTATTCCGGTAAAATCCCGATTTCACCCGGAACACTTCCGATATCCAAATATAGGCTTCCAATATATCAATCTTTACGTCTCGACCATTTCGAGACTCCTCGTCATGTCCGTGATCACATCCGGGACTCCGAACAACCTTCGGTACATCAAAATGCATAAACTCATAATATAACTGTCATCGTAACCTTAAGCGTGCGGACCCTACGGGTTCGAGAACAATGTAGACATGACCGAGACACGTCTCCGGTCAATAACCAATAGCGGGACCTGGATGCCCATATTGGCTCCTACATATTCTACGAAGATCTTTATCGGTCAGACCGCATAACAACATACGTTGTTCCCTTTGTCATCGGTATGTTACTTGCCCGAGATTCGATCGTCGGTATCCAATACCTAGTTCAATCTCGTTACCGGCAAGTCTCTTTACTCGTTCCGTAATACATCATCTCACAACTAACATATTAGTTGTAATTCTTGCAAGGCTTATGTGATGTGTATTACCGAGAGGGCCCAGAGATACCTCTCCGACAATCGGAGTGACAAATCCTAATCTCGAAATACGCCAACCCAACATCTACCTTTGGAGACACCTGTAATGCTCCTTTATAATCACCCAGTTACGCTGTGACGTTTGGTAGCACCCAAAGTGTTCCTCCGGCAAACGGGAGTTGCATAATCTCATAGTCATAGGAACATGTATAAGTCATGAAGAAAGCAATAGCAACATACTAAACGATCGGGTGCTAAGCTAATGGAATGGGTCATGTCAATCAGATCATTCAACTAATGATGTGACCTCGTTAGTCAAATAACAACTCATTGTTCATGGTCAGGAAACATAACCATCTTTGATTAACGAGCTAGTCAAGTAGAGGCATACTAGTGACATTTGTTTGTCTATGTATTCAGACAAGTATTATGTTTCCGGATAATACAATTCTAGCATGAATAATAAACATTTATCATGATATAAGGAAATAAAATAATAACATTATTATTGCCTTAGGGCATATTTCCTTCAGTCTCCCACTTGCACTAGAGTCAATAATCTAGATTACATAGTAATGATTCTAACACCCATGGAGCTTTGGTGCTGATCATGTTTTGCTCGTGGAAGAGGCTTAGTCAACGGGTCTGCAACATTCAGATCCGTATGTATCTTGCAAATCTCTATGTCTCCCACCTGGACTAGATCCCGGATGGAGTTGGAAGCGTCTCTTGATGTGTTTGGTCCTTTTGTGAAATCTGGATTCCTTTGCCAAGGCAATTGCACCAGTATTGTCACAAAAGATTTTCATTGGACCCGATGCATTAGGTATGACACCTAGATCGGATATGAACTCCTTCATCCAGACTCCTTCGTTCGCTGCTTCCGAAGCAGCTATGTACTCCGCTTCACATGTAGATCCCGCTACGACGCTTTGTTTAGAACTGCACCAACTGACAGCTCCACCGTTTAATGTAAACACGTATCCGGTTTGCGATTTAGAATCGTCCGGATCAGTGTCAAAGCTTGCATCAACGTAACCTTTTACGGTGAGCTCTTTGTCACCTCCATATACGAGAAACATATCCTTAGTCCTTTTCAGGTATTTCAGGATGTTCTTGACCGCTGTCCAGTGATCCACTCCTGGATTACTTTGGTACCTCCCTGCTAAACTTATAGCAAGGCACACATCAGGTCTGGTACACAGCATTGCATACATGATAGATCCTATGGCTGATGCATAGGGAACATCTTTCATATTCTCTCTACTTCTGCAGTGGTCGGGCATTGAGTCTTACTCAACTTCACACCTTGTAACACAGGCAAGAACCCTTTCTTTGCTTGATCCATTTTGAACTTCTTCAAAATTTTGTCAAGGTATGTGCTTTGTGAAAGTCCAATTAAGCGTCTTGATCTATCTCTATAGATCTTAATGCCTAATATGTAAGCAGCTTCACCGAGGTCTTTCATTGAAAAACTTTTATTCAAGTATCCCTTTATGCTATCCAGAAATTCTATATCATTTCCAATTAGCAATATGTCATCCACATATAATATCAGAAATGCTACAGAGCTCCCACTCACTTTCTTGTAAATACAGGCTTCTCCGAAAGTCTGTATAAAACCAAATGCTTTGATCACACTATCAAAACGTTTATTCCAACTCCGAGAGGCTTGCACCAGTCCATAAATGGATCGCTGGAGCTTGCACACTTTGTTAGCTCCCTTTGGATCGACAAAACCTTCCGGTTGCATCATATACAACTCTTCTTCCAGAAATCCATTCAGGAATGCAGTTTTGACATCCATCTGCCAAATTTCATAATCATAAAATGCGGCAATCGCTAACATGATTCGGACGGACTTAAGCATCGCTACGGGTGAGAAGGTCTCATCGTAGTCAATCCCTTGAACTTGTCGAAAACCTTTCGCAACAAGTCGAGCTTTGTAGACAGTAACATTACCATCAGCGTCAGTCTTCTTCTTAAAGATCCATTTATTCTCAATTGCTTGCCGATCATCGGGCAAGTCAACCAAAGTCCATACTTTGTTCTCATACATGGATCCCATCTCAGATTTCATGGCTTCAAGCCATTTGCGGAATCTGGGCTCACCATCGCTTCTTCATAGTTCGTAGGTTCATCATGATCTAGTAGCATGACTTCCAGAACAGGATTACCGTACCACTCTGGTGCGGATCTTACTCTGGTTGATCTACGAGGTTCAGTAGTATCTTGATCTGAAGTTTCATGATCATTATCATTGGCTTCCTCACTAACTGGTGTAGGTGTCACTGAAACAGTTTTCTGTGATGAACTACTTTCCAGTAAGGGAGCAGGTACAGTTACCTCGTCAAGTTCTACTTTCCTCCCACTCACTTCTTTCGAGAGAAACTCCTTCTCTAGAAAGGATCCATTCTTAGCAACGAATGTCTTGCCTTCGGATCTGTGATAGAAGGTGTACCCAACAGTTTCCTTTGGGTATCCTATGAAGACACATTTCTCCGATTTGGGTTCGAGCTTATCAGGTTGAAGCTTTTTCACATAAGCATCGCAGCCCCAAACTTTAAGAAACGACAACTTTGGTTTCTTGCCAAACCACAGTTCATAAGGCGTCGTCTCAACGGATTTTGATGGTGCCCTATTTAACGTGAATGCGGCCGTCTCTAGAGCATAACCCCAAAATGATAGCGGTAAATCAGTAAGAGACATCATAGATCGCACCATATCCAGTAAAGTACGATTACGACGTTCGGACACACCATTACGCTGTGGTGTTCCGGGTGGCGTGAGTTGCGAAACTATTCCACAGTTTTTCAAATGTACACCAAACTCGTAACTCAAATATTCTCCTCCACGATCAGATCGTAGAAACTTTATTTTCTTGTTACGATGATTTTCAACTTCACTCTGAAATTCTTTGAACTTTTCAAATGTTTCAGACTTATGTTTCATTAAGTAGATATACCCATATCTGCTTAAATCATCTGTGAAGGTGAGAAAATAACGATATCCGCCACGAGCCTCAATATTCATCGGACCACATACATCGGTATGTATGATTTCCAACAAATCTGTTGCTCTCTCCATAGTACCGGAGAACGGTGTTTTAGTCATCTTGCCCATGAGGCACGGTTCGCAAGTACCAAGTGATTCATAATCAAGTGGTTCCAAAAGTCCATCAGTATGGAGTTTCTTCATGCGCTTTATACCGATATGACCTAAACGACAGTGCCACAAATAAGTTGCACTTTCATTATCAACTCTGCATCTTTTGGCTTCAACATTATGAATATGTGTATTACTACTATCGAGATTCAATAAGAATAGACCACTCTTCAAGGGTGCATGACCATAAAAGATATTACTCATATAAATAGAACAACCATTATTCTCTGATTTAAATGAATAACCGTCTCGCATTAAACAAGATCCAGATATAATGTTCATGCTCAACGCTGGCACCAAATAACAATTATTTAGGTCTAATATTAATCCCGAAGGTAGATGTAGAGGTAGCGTGCCGACCGCGATCACATCGACTTTGGAACCGTTTCCCACGCGCATCGTCACCTCGTCCTTTGCCAGTGCCCGCTTATCCGTAGTCCCTGTTTCGAGTTGCAAATATTAGCAACAGAACCAGTATCAAATACCCAGGTGCTACTGCGAGCATCTAGTAAGGTACACATCAATAACATGTATATCACATATACCTTTGTTCACCTTGCCATCCTTCTTATCCGCCAAATACTTGGGGCAGTTCCGCTTCCAGTGACCAGTCTGCTTGCAGTAGAAGCACTCAGTTTCAGGCTTAGGTCCAGACTTGGGTTTCTTCTCTTGAGCAGCAACTTGCTTGCGTTTCTTCTTGAAGTTCCCCTTCTTCTTCCCTTTGCCCTTTTTCTTGAAACTAGTGGTTTTGTTAACCATCAACACTTGATGCTCCTTTTTGATTTCTACCTCCGCAGCTTTCAGCATTGCGAAGAGCTCGGGAATAGTCTTGTTCATCCCTTGCATATTATAGTTCATCACGAAGCTCTTGTAGCTTGGTGGCAGTGATTGGAGAATTCTGTCAATGACGCAATCATCTGGAAGATTAACTCCCAATTGAATCAAGTGATTATTATACCCAGACATTTTGAGTATATGCTCACTGACAGAACTGTTCTCCTCCATCTTGCAGCTATAGAACTTATTGGAGACTTCATATCTCTCAATCCGGGCATTTGCTTGAAATATTAACTTCAACTCCTGGAACATCTCATATGCTCCATGACGTTCAAAACGTCGTTGAAGTCCCGATTCTAAGCCGTAAAGCATGGCACACTGAACTATCGAGTAGTCATCAGCTTTGCTCTGCCAGACGTTCATAACATCTGGCGTTGCTCCAGCAGCAGGCCTGGCACCCAGCGGTGCTTCCAGGACGTAATTCTTCTGTGCAGCAATGAGGATAATCCTCAAGTTACGGACCCAGTCCGTGTAATTGCTACCATCATCTTTCAACTTTGCTTTCTCAAGGAACGCATTAAAATTCAACGGAACAACAGCACGAGCCATCTATCTACAATCAACATAAACAAGCCAGATACTATCAGAGGTACTAAGTTTCCAATGATAAAAATTTTAAAGTTCAATTAATCATAATTAACCTTAAAGAACTCCCACTTAGATAGACATCCTCTAATCCCTCTAAGTACGTGATCCAAATCAACTAAACCATGCCCGATCATCACGTGAGATGGAGTAAGTTTCATCGTGAACATCAATTATGTTGATCATATCTACTATATGATCAACGCTCGACTTTCGGTCTCCGTGTCCGAGGCCATATCTGTATATGCTTGGCTCGTCAAGTATAACCTGAGTATTCCGCGTGTGCAACTGTTTTGCACCCATTGTATTTGAACGTAGAGCCTATCACACCCGATCATCACGTGGTGTCTCAGCACGAAGAACTTTCGCAACGGTGCATACTCAGGGAGAACACTTCTTGATAATTTAGTGAGAGATCATCTTATAATGCTACCGTCAATCAAAGCAAGATAAGATGCATAAAAGATAAACATCACATGCAATCAATATAAGTGATATGATATGGCCATCATCATCTTGTGCTTGTGATCTCCATCTCCGAAGCACCATCATGATCACCATCGTCACCGGCGCGACACCTTGATCTCCATCGTAGCATCGTTGTCGTCTCGCCAATCTTATGCTTTCCACGACTATACTACCGTTTAGTAATAAAGTAAAGCATTACAGCGATTGCATTGCATACAATAAAGCGACAACCATATGGCTCCTGCCAGTTGCCGATAACTCGGTTACAAAACATGATCATCTCATACAATAAAATTCAGCATCATGTCTTGACCATATCACATCACAACATGCCCTGCAAAAACAAGTTAGACGTCCTCTACTTTGTTGTTGCAAGTTTTACGTGGCTGCTACGGGCTTAAGCAAGAACCAATCTCACCTACGCATCAAAACCACAACGATAGTTTGTCAAATAGACTCCGTTTTAACCTTCGCAAGGACCGGGCGTAGCCACATCTTGGTTCAACTAAAGTTGGAGAGACAGTCGCCGCAAGCCACCTATGTGCAAAGCACGTCGGGGAACCGGTCTCGCGTAAGCGTACGCGTAATGTGGTCCGGGTCGTCTCGTCCAACAATACCGCCGAACCAAAGTATGACATGCTGGTAGGCAGTATGACTTATATCGCCCACAACTCACTTGTGTTCTACTCGTGCATATAACATCAACATAAATAACCTAGGCTCGGATGCCACTGTTGGGTTTCGTAGTAATTTCAAAAAATTTCCTACGCACACGCAAGATCATGTGATGCATAGCAACGAGAGGGGAGAGTGTTGTCTACGTACCCAACGCAGACCGACTGCGGAAGCGCTGACACGACGTAGAGGAAGTAGTCATACGTCTTCACGATCCAACCGATCAAGCACCGAAACTACGGCACCTCCGAGTTCGAGCACACGTTCAGCTCGATGACGATCCCCGGACTCCGATCCAGCAAAGTGTCGGGGAAGAGTTCCGTCAGCACGACGGCGTGGTGACGATCTTGATGTACTACAGCAGCAGGGCTTCGCCTAAACTCCGCTACAGTATTATCGAGGTATATGGTGGCAGGGGCACCGCACACGGCTAAGGAATAGATCACGTGGATCAACTTGTGTGTCTAGAGGTGCCCCCTGCCTCCGTATATAAAGGAGTAGAGGGGGGAGGCTGGCCGGCCAAGGAGGAGGGCGCAGGAGAGTCCTACTCCCTCTAGGAGTAGGATTCCCCCCCCAATCCTAGTCGGAATAGGATTCGCGGAGGGGGAAAAGAGGAGGAGGGGGCCGGCCACCTCTCCTAGTCTTAATAGGACTAGGGGAAGGGGGAGGCGCACAGCCCATCAAGGGCAGCCTCTTCTATTTTCCACCAAGGCCCACTATGGCCCATATAGCTCCCGGGGGGTTCCGGTACCCTCCCGGTATTCCGGTAAAATCCCGATTTCACCCGGAACATCCGATATCCAAACATAGGCTTCCAATATATCAATCTTTACGTCTCGACCATTTCGAGACTCCTCGTCATGTCCATGATCACATCCGGGACTCCGAACAACCTTCGGTACATCAAAATGCATAAACTCATAATATAACTGTCATCGTAACCTTAAGCGTGCGGACCCTACGGGTTCGAGAACAATGTAGACATGACCGAGACACGTCTCCGGTCAATAACCAATAGCGGGACCTGGATGCCCATATTGGCTCCTACATATTCTACGAAGATCTTTATCGGTCAGACCGCATAACAACATACGTTGTTCCCTTTGTCATCGGTATGTTACTTGCCCGAGATTCGATCGTCGGTATCCAATACCTAGTTCAATCTCGTTACCGGCAAGTCTCTTTACTCGTTCTGTAATACATCATCCCGCAACTAACTCATTTAGTTGCAATGCTTGCAAGGCTTAAGTGATGTGCATTACCGAGAGGGCCCAGAGATACCTCTCCGACAATCGGAGTGACAAAACCTAATCTCGAAATACGCCAACCCAACATCTACCTTTGGAGACACCTGTAATGCTCCTTTATGATCACCCAGTTACGTTGTGTTGTTTGGTAGCACCCAAAGTGTTCCTCCGGCAAACGGGAGTTGCATAATCTCATAGTTATAGGAACATGTATAAGTCATGAATAAAGCAATAGCAACATACTAAATGATCGGGTGCTAAGCTAATGGAATGGGTCATGTCAATTAGATCATTCAACTAATGATGTGACCTCGTTAATCAAATAACAACTCATTGTTCATGGTTAGGAAACATAACCATCTTTGATTAACGAGCTAGTCAAGTAGAGGCATACTAGTGACACTTTGTTTGTCTATGTATTCACACATGTATTATGTTTCCGGTTAATACAATTCTAGCATGAATAATAAACATTTATCATGATTATAAGGAAATATATAATAACTTTATTATTGCCTCTAGGGCATATGTCCTTTAGTCTCCCACTTGCACTAGAGTCAATAATCTAGATTACACCTTAATGATTCTAACACCCATGGAGCCTTGGTGCTGATCATGTTTTGCTCGTGGAAGAGGCTTAGTCAATGGGTCTGCAACATTCAGATCCGTATGTATCTTGCAAATCTCTATGTCTCCCACCTGGACTAGATCCCGGATGGAATTGAAGCGTCTCTTGATGTGCTTGGTTCTCTTGTGAAATCTGGATTCCTTTGCCAAGGCAATTGCACCAGTATTGTCACAAAAGATTTTCATTGGACCCGATGCACTAGGTATGACACCTAGATCGGATATGAACTCCTTCATCCAGACTCCTTCGTTTGCTGCTTCCGAAGCAGCTATGTACTCTGCTTCACATGTAGATCCCGCCACAACGCTTTGTTTAGAACTGCACCAACTGACAGCTCCACCGTTTAATGTAAACACGTATCCGGTTTGTGATTTAGAATCGTCCGGATCAGTGTCAAAGCTTGCATCAACGTAACCATTTACCATGAGCTCTTTGTCACCTCCATATATGAGAAACATATCCTTGGTCCTTTTCAGGTATTTCAGGATGTTCTTGACCGCTGTCCAGTGATCCACTCCTGGATTACTTTGGTACCTCCCTGCTAAACTATAGCAAGGCACACATCAGGTCTGGTACACAGCATTGCATACATGATAGAACCTATGGCTGAAGCATAGGGAACATCTTTCATTTTCTCTCTATCTTCTGCAGTGGTCGGGCATTGAGTCTTACTCAACTTCACACCTTGTAACACAGGCAAGAACCCTTTCTTTGCTTGATCCATTTTGAACTTCTTCAAAATTTGTCAAGGTATGTGCTTTGTGAAAGTCCAATTAAGCGTCTTGATCTATCTCTATAGATCTTAATGCCAATATGTAAGCAGCTTCACCGAGGTCTTTCATTGAAAAACTTTTATTCAAGTATCCCTTTATGCTATCCAGAAATTCTATATCATTTCCAATCATAATATGTCATCCACATATAATATCAGAAATGCTACAGAGCTCCCACTCACTTTCTTGTAAATCTCAGGCTTCTCCGAAAGTCTGTATCCGACATAGGATTGGGGGGCTGGGGTTGCGGCGGCGAATCGCCCTAACTACGAGTCATGGGGTTAGGACTTCATACCTCGAACCTCATGCTACCTTGGCCTATGATAGCCTATCAACGTGCGCCATCTTCCATCCAACCTCCGAGAGGCTTGCACACCAGTCCATCATACTACTAAAGTCCTTGGTATATAAATACCGGAGGCAGGCGGGGCAGCTCTAACACACAAGTTGATCCATGTGATGCTATTCCTTAGCGTTCGGTCTCCCGTGCACGCAATATTACCGTCGATAATCTGCTGTAGCGGAGTTAGCGACGAACGTCCTTCGTTAGTCTCGCCTTGTGTGATCGACAACAACCCCCAGTTAGCATCAAACAGTACTAATCACTCCTTGCTTCCAGCGAATACTCCCAGTCGTGCCAGCGTGGAAATGCAGAATTTTACTCGTTATCGTCCCACGACACGCCTGCAAAGATTCTGGTTCACATAATCATAAAATGCGGCAATCGCGTACCATGATAGTTCTCGGGGATCGTCAATCGGAGCTAACGTGTGCTCGACAAGCACTTCGAAGCGACGTGGCGAATGCGAGTTCGGTGCCAGCGCATGCGGGGGGAGATTGAGGGAGTCTGTCTGCAATACCGTGACAGTCGAAACTACTCTCCTTCTGAACAGTCGTGTTCATCGTGTCGTATCAGAGACCTTTCGGTTGCCATGTCGAGGCTAGTCGACACAGCTCCGCATTGCTCCTCCTCGTAGTCTCATCGTATCAATCACTGCATCTCGTGTGAGTACAAATTTTGAACTTGCCGAAAACCTTTTGCGCAACGAGCTAGTTCAATATTACCGTCAGCGTCAGTCTTCTTCTTGAAGATCCATTTATTCTCAATTGCTTGCCGATCATCGGCAAGTCAACCAAAGTCCATACTTTGTTCTCATACAGGATCCCATCTCAGATTTCATGGCTTCAAGCCACTTTGCGGAATCTGGGCTCACCATCGCTTCTTCATAGTTCGTAGGTTCATCATGATCTAGTAGCATGACTTCCAGAACTGGATTACCGTACCACTCTGGTGCGGATCTTTTACTCTGGTTGATCTACGAGGTTCAGTAGTATCTTGTTCTAAAGTTTCATGATCATTATCATAACTTCCTCACTTATTGGTGTAGGTGTCGCAGAAACAATTTTCTGTGATGTACTACTTTCCAATAAGGGAGTAGGTACAGTTACCTCGTCAAGTTCTACTTTCCTCCCACTCACTTCTTTCGAGAGAAACTCCTTCTCAAGAAAGTTTCCGAATTTAGCAACAAAAGTCTTGCCTTCGGATTTGTGATAGAAGGTGTATCCAATAGTTTCCTTTGGATATCCTATGAAGACACATTTCTCTGATTTGGGTTCGAGCTTTATCAGGTTGAAGCTTTTTCACATAAGCATCGCAGCCCCAAACTTTCAGAAACGACAACTTTGGTTTCTTGCCAAACCACAGTTCATAAGGCGTCGTCTCAACGGATTTTGATGGTGCCCTATTTAACGTGAATGCGGCCGTCTCTAGAGCATAACCCCAAAACGATAGCGGTAAATCAGTAAGAGACATCATAGATCGCACCATATCTAGTAAAGTACGATTACGACGTTCGGACACACCATTACGCTGTGGTGTTCCGGGTGGCGTGAGTTGCGAAACTATTCCACATTGTTTCAAATGTAGACCAAACTCGTAACTCAAATATTCTCCTCCACGATCAGATCGTAGAAACTTTATTTTCTTGTTACGATGATTTCAACTTCACTCTGAAATTCTTTGAACTTTTCAAATGTTTCAGACTTATGTTTCATTAAGTAGATATACCCATATCTGCTTAAATCATCTGTGAAGGTGAGAAAATAACGATATCCGCCACGAGCCTCAATATTCATCGGACCACATACATCTGTATGTATGATTTCCAACAAATCTGTTGCTCTCTCCATAGTCGGAGAACGGTGTTTTAGTCATCTTGCCCATGAGGCACGGTTCGCAAGTACCAAGTGATTCATAATCAAGTGGTTCCAAAAGTCCATCAGTATGGAGTTTCTTCATGCGCTTTACACCAATATGACCTAAACGACAGTGCCACAAATAAGTTGCACTTTCATTATCAACTCTGCATCTTTTGGCTTCAACATTATGAATATGTGTATTACTACTATCGAGATTCAATAAGAATAGACCACTCTCACAAGGGTGCATGACCATAAAAGATATTACTCATATAAATAGAACAACCATTATTCTCTGATTTAAATGAATAACCGTCTCGCATTAAACAAGATCCAGATATAATGTTCATGCTCAACGCTGGCACCAAATAACAATTATTTAGGTCTAATATTAATCCCGAAGGTAGATGTAGAGGTAGCGTGCCGACGCGATCACATCGACTTTGGAACCGTTTCCCACGCGCATCGTCACCTCATCCTTAGCCAATCTTCGCTTAATCCGTAGTCCCTGTTTCGAGTTGCAAATATTAGCAAAAGAACCAGTATCAAATACCCAGGTGCTACTGTGAGCATTAGTAAGGTACACATCAATAACATGTATATCACATATACCTTTGTTCACCTTGCCATCCTTCTTATCCGCCAAATACTTGGGGCAGTTCCGCTTCCAGTGACCAGTCTGCTTGCAGTAGAAGCACTCAGTTTCAGGCTTAGGTCCAGACTTGGTTTCTTCTCTTGAGCAGCAACTTGCTTGCTGTTCTTCTTGAAGTTCCCCTTCTTCTTTCCTTTGCCCATTTTCTTGAAACTAGTGGTCTTGTTGAACCATCAACACTTGATGCTCCTTCTTGATTTCTACCTCCGCAGCTTTCAGCATTGCGAAGAGCTCGGGAAATATCTTCATCCCTTGCATATTATAGTTCATCACGAAGCTCTTGTAGCTTGGTGGCAGTGATTGGAGAATTCTGTCAATGACGCAATCATCTGGAAGATTAACTCCCAATTGAATCAAGTGATTATTATACCCAGACATTTTGAGTATATGCTCACTGACAGAACTGTTCTCCTCCATCTTGCAGCTATAGAACTTATTGGAGACTTCATATCTCTCAATCCGGGCATTTGCTTGAAATATTAACTTCAACTCCTGGAACATCTCATATGCTCCATGACGTTCAAAACGTCGTTGAAGTCCCGATTCTAAGCCGTAAAGCATGGCACACTGAACTATCGAGTAGTCATCAGCTTTGCTCTGCCAGACGTTCATAACATCTGGTGTTGCTCCTGCAGCAGGCCTGGCACCAGCGGTGCTTCCAGGACGTAATTCTTCTGTGCAGCAATGAGGATAATCCTCAAGTTAGACCCAGTCCGTGTAATTGCTACCATCATCTTTCAACTTTGCTTTCTCAAGGAACGCATTAAAATTCAACGGAACAACAGCACGCCATCTATCTACAATCAAATAAACAAGCAAGATACTATCAGGTACTAAGTTCATGATAAATTTAAGTTCAATTAATCATATTACTTAAGAACTCCCACTTAGATAGACATCCCTCTAATCCTCTAAGTGATCACGTGATCCAAATCAACTAAACCATGTCCGATCATCACGTGAGATGGAGTAGTTTCATCGGTGAACATCATTATGTTGATCATATCTACTATATGATTCACGCTCGACCTTTCGGTCTCCGTGTTCCGAGGCCATATCTGTATATGCTTGGCTCGTCAAGTATAACCTGAGTATTCCGCGTGTGCAACTGTTTTGCACCCGTTGTATTTGAACGTAGAGCCTATCACACCCGATCATCACGTGGTGTCTCAGCACGAAGAACTTTCGCAATGGTGCATACTCAGGGAGAACACTTCTTGATAATTTAGTGAGAGATCATCTTATAATGCTACCGTCAATCAAAGCAAGATAAGATGCATAAAAGATAAACATCACATGCAATCAATATAAGTGATATGATATGGCCATCATCATCTTGTGCTTGTGATCTCCATCTCCGAAGCACCGTCATGATCACCATCGTCACCGGCGCGACACCTTGATCTCCATCGTAGCATCGTTGTCGTCTCGCCAATCTTATGCTTCCACGACTATCGCTACCGCTTAGTGATAAAGTAAAGCATTACATCGCGATTGCATTGCATACAATAAAGCGACAACCATATGGCTCCTGCCAGTTGCCGATAACTCGGTTACAAAACATGATCATCTCATACAATAAAATTCAGCATCATGCCTTGACCATATCACATCACAACATGCCCTGCAAAAACAAGTTAGACGTCCTCTACTTTGTTGTTGCATGTTTTACGTGGCTGCTACGGGCTTAAGTAAGAACCAATCTCACCTACGCATCAAAACCACAACGATAGTTTGTCAAATAGACTCCGTTTTAACCTTCGCAAGGACCGGGCGTAGCCACACTGTTCAACTAAAGTTGGAGAGACAGTCGCCCGCAAGCCATCCTATGTGCAAAGCACGTCGAGGGAACCGGTCTCGCGTAAGCGTACGCGTAAGGTTGGTCCGGGTCGTCTCGTCCAACAATACCGCCGAACCAAAGTATGACATGCTGGTAGGCAGTATGACTTATATCGCCCACAACTCACTTGTGTTCTACTCGTGCATATAACATCAACATAAATAACCTGCTCGGATGCCACTGTTGGGGATTTCGTAGTAATTTCAAAAAAATTCCTACGCACACGCAAGATCATGTGATGCATAGCAACGAGAGGGGAGAGTGTTGTCTACGTACCCAACGCAGACCGACTGCGGAAGCGATGACACAACGTAGAGGAAGTAGTCGTACGTCTTCACGATCCAACCGATCAAGCACCGAAACTACGGCACCTCCGAGTTCGAGCACACGTTCAGCTCGATGACGATCCCCGGACTCCGATCCCAGCAAAGTGTCGGGGAAGAGTTCCGTCAGCACGACGGCGTGGTGACGATCTTGATGCACTACAGCAGCAGGGCTTCGCC
This sequence comes from Triticum urartu, assembly GCF_003073215.2. NCBI lineage: Eukaryota > Viridiplantae > Streptophyta > Magnoliopsida > Poales > Poaceae > Triticum > Triticum urartu. The sequence continues at coordinate 491,479,622 of NC_053026.1, read as the reverse complement.
TAAACTCCGCTACAGTATTATCGAGGATATGGTGGCAGGGGGCACCGCACACGGCTAAGGAATAGATCACGTGGATCAACTTGTGTGTCTAGAGGTCCCTGCCTCCGTATATAAAGGAGCCAAGGGAGGGGGCTGGCCGGCCAAGGAGGGAGGCGCAGGAGGAGTCCTACTCCCTCTGGGAGTAGGATTCCTCCCCCCAATCCTAGTCCAACTAGGATTCCTCGGAGGGGAAGGGAGAGAGGGGTGGCCGGCCACCTCTCCTAGTCCTAATAGGACTAGGGGAAGGGGGGAGGCGCACAGCCCTTGGGCGCAGCCCTTTCACCTTTCCACTAAGGCCCATGAAGGCCCATATGGCTCCCGGGGGGTTCCGGTAACCCTCCCGGTACTCCGGTAAAATCCCGATTTCACCCGGAACACTTCCGATGTCCAAACATAGGCTTCCAATATATCAATTTTACGTCTCGACCATTTCGAGACTCCTCGTCATGTCCGTGATCACATCCGGGACTCCGAACAACCTTCGGTACATCAAAATGCATAAACTCATAATATAACTGTCATCGTAACCTTAAGCGTGCGGACCCTACGGGTTCGAGAACAATGTAGACATGACCGAGACACGTCCCCGGTCAATAACCAATAGCGGGACCTGGATGCCCATATTGGCTCCTACATATTCTACGAAGATCTTTATCGGTCAGACCGCATAACAACATACGTTGTTCCCTTTGTCATCGGTATGTTACTTGCCCGAGATTCGATCGTCGGTATCCAATACCTAGTTCAATCTCGTTACCGGCAAGTCTCTTTACTCGTTCCGTAATACATCATCTCACAACTAACATATTAGTTGCAGTGCTTGCAAGGCTTATGTGATGTGCATTACCGAGAGGGCCCAGAGATACCTCTCCGACAATCGGAGTGACAAATCCTAATCTCGAAATACGCCAACCCAACATCTACCTTTGGAGACACCTGTAATGCTCCTTTATAATCACCCATATACGTGTGACGTTTGGTAGCACCCAAGAGTGTTCCTCCGGCAAACGGGAGTTGCATAATCTCATAGTCATAGGAACATGTATAAGTCATGAAGAAAGCAATAGCAACATACTAAACGATCGTGTGCTAAGCTAATGGAATGGGTCATGTCAATCAGATCATTCAACTAATGATGTGACCTCGTTAATCAAATAACAACTCATTGTTCATGGTTAGGAAACATAACCATCTTTGATTAACGAGCTAGTCAAGTAGAGGCATACTAGTGACACTCTGTTTGTCTATGTATTCACACATGTATTATGTTTTCGGTTAATACAATTTAGCATGAATAATAAACATTTATCATGATATAAGGGAAATAAATAATAATTTATTATTGCCTCTAGGGCATATTTCTTTCAGCGGCCCCCTTGGGTTTCCAACCCTAGGCGCCTTGGGCCCATGGGGGGCGCACCAGCCCACTAAGGGGATGGTTCCCACCCAACTACAGCCCATTAGGTCCTTCAAGGCAGGTGGACCGTCCCGGTTGACCCCCGGAACCCCTTCGGTGGTCCCGGTACAATACCGATAAACCTCGAAACCTTTCCGGTGACTCAAACTGGACTTCCCATATATAAATCTTTAGCTCCGGACCATTCCGGAACTCCTCATGATGTCCGGGATCTCATCCGGGACTCCGAACAACTTCGGTAACCACGTACATCTATTCCCTATAACCCTAGCGTCATCGAACCTTAAGTGTGTAGACCCTACGGGTTCGGGAACTATGCAGACATGACCGAGACATCTCTTTGGCCAATAACCAACAACGGGATCTAGATACCCATGTTGGCTCCCACATGTTCCATGATGATCTCATCGGATGAACCACGATGTCAAGGATTCAATCAATCCCGTATACGATTCCCTTTGTCTACCGGTATAGCACTTGCCCGAGATTCGATCGTCGTATACCGATACCTTGTTCAATCTCGTTACGGCAAGTCTCTTTACTCATTCCGTAACACATCATCCCGTGACCAACCCCTTAGTCACATTGAGCTCATTACATTGATGTCTTAACAAGTGGGCCCAGAGATACCTCTCCGTCATACGGAGTGACAAATCCCAGTCTCGATTCGTGCCAACCCAACAGATACTTTCGGAGATACCCGTAGTGCACCTTTATAGCCACCCAGTTACGTTGTGACGTTTGGCGCACCCAAAGCATTCCTATGGTATCCGGGAGTTGCACAATCTCATGGTCTAAGGAAAAGATACTTGACATTAGAAAAGCTTTAGCATACGAACTACACGATCTTGTGCTAGGCTTAGGATTGGGTCTTGTCCATCACATCATTCTCCTAATGATGTGATCCCGTTATCAACGACATCCAATGTCCATGGTCAGGAAACCGTAACCATCTATTGATCAACGAGCTAGTCAACTAGAGGCTCACTAGGGACATGTTGTGGTCTATGTATTCACACATGTATTACGATTTCCGGATAACACAATTATAGCATGAACAATAGACAATTATCATGAACAAGGAAATATAATAATAACCATTTTATTATTGCCTCTAGGGCATATTTCCAACATTTACGACAAGCTCTTTGTCACATCCATAAACGGGAAACATATCATTGTTCTTGACCGCTGTCCAGTGATGCACTCCTAGATTACTTTGGTACCTCCTTGCTAAACTTATAAGAAGGCACACATCAGGTCTGGTACACAGCATTGCATACATGATATAACCTATGGCTGAGGCATAGGGAATGACTTTCATTTTCTCTCTATCTTCTGCAGTGGTCGGGCATTGAGTCTGACTCAACTTCACACCTTGTAACACAGGCAAGAACCCTTTCTTTGACTGATCCATTTTGAACTTCTTCAAAACTTTATCAAGGTATGTGCTTTGTGAAAGTCCAATTAAGCGTCTTGATCTTTCTCTACAGATCTTGATGCCCAATATATAAGCAGCTTCACTGAAGTCTTTCATTGAAAAATTCTTATTCAAGTATCCTTTTATGCTATCTAGAAATTCTATATTATTTCCAATCAACAATATGTCATCCACATATAATATTAGAAATGCCACAGAGCTCCCACTCACTTTCTTGTAAATATAGGGTTCTCCAGAAGTTTGTATAAAACCATTTGCTTTGATCACACTATCAAAGCATATATTCCAACTCCGAGAGGCTTGCACCAGTCCATAAATGGATCGCTGGAGCTTGCACACTTTGTTAGCACCTTTAGGATCGACAAAACCTTCTGGTTGCATTATATACAACTCTTCTTTAAGAAATCCATTAAGGAATGCAGTTTTGACATCCATTTGCCAAATTTCATAATCATAAAATGTGGCAATTGCCACCATGATTCGGGCAGACTTAAGCATCGCTACGGGTGAGAAGGTCTCATCGTAGTGAACTCCCTGAACTTGTCAAAAACTTTTCGCAACAAGTCGAGCTTTGTAGACAATAACATTACCGTCAGCGTCAGTCTTCTTCTTGAAGATCCATTTATTCTCTATGGCTTGCCAATCCTCTGGCAAGTCAACCCAAGTCCACACTTTGTTCTCATACATGGATCACATCTCAGATTTCATGGCCTCAAGCCATTTCGCGGAATCTGGGCTCATCATCGCTTCCTCATAGTTCGTAGGTTCATCATGGTCTAGTAACATGACATCCAGAACAGGATTACCGTACCACTTTGGTGCGGACCATACTCTAGTTGACATACGAGGTTCGTTAGTAACTTGATCTTAAGTTTCATGATCATCATCATTAGCTTCCTCACTAATTGGTGTAGGAATCACTGGAACTGATTTTTGTGATGAACTACTTTCCGATTCGGGAGAAGGTACAATTACCTCATCTAGTTCCACTTTCCTCCCCACACTTCTTTCAAGAGAACTCCTTCTCTAGAAAGGATCCATTCTTAGCAACAAATATCTTACCTTCGGATCTGTGATAGAAGGTGTACCCAACAGTTTCCTTTGGGTATCCTATGAAGACGCATTTCTTCGATTTGGGTTCGAGCTTATCAGGTTGAAGCTTTTTCAACTTAAGCATCGCAGCCCCAAACTTTAAGAAATAACAGCTTAGGTTTCTTGCCAAACCACAGTTCATATGGTGTAGTCTCAACGGATTTAGATGGTGCCCTATTTAACGTGTATGCAGCCGTCTCTAAAGCATAACCCCAAAACAATAGTGGTAAATCGGTGAGAGACATCATAGATCGCACCATATCTAATAAAGTACGGTTACAACATTCGGACACACCATTACACTGTGGTGTTCTAGGTGGTTTGGGTTGCAAAACTATTCCACATTGTTTCAAATGAATACCAAACTCGTAACTCAAATATTCACCTCCATGATCAGATCGTAGAAACTTTATTTTCTTGTTACGATTATTTTCCACTTCACTCTGAAATTATTTGAACTTTTCAAATGTTTCAGACTTATGTTTCATTAAGTAGATATACCCATATCTGCTCAAATCATCTGTGAAGGTCAGAAAATAACGATACCCGCCGCGAGCCTCAACACTCATCGGACCGCATGCATCAGTATGTATTATTTCCAGTAAGTCAGTGGCTCGCTCCATTGTTCCGGAGAATGGAGTCTTAATCATCTTGCCCATGAGGCATGGTTTGCAAGCATCAAATGATTCATAATGAAGTGATTCCAAAAGCCCATCAGCATGGAGTTTCTTCATGCGCTTTACACCAATATGACCTAAACGACAGTGCCACAAATAAGTTGCACTATCATTATCAACTTTGCATCTTTTGGCTTCAATATTATGAATATGTGTATCACTACTATCGAGATTCAACAAAAATAGACCACTCATCAAGGCTGCATGACCATAAAAGATATTACTCATATAAATAGAACAACCATTATTCTCTGATTTAAATGAATAACCGTCTCGCATCAAACAAGATCCAGATATAATGTTCATGCTCAATGTTGGCACCAAATAACAATTACTCAGGTCTAAAACTAATCCCGAAAGTAGATGTAGAGGTAGCGTGCCGACGGCAATCACATCGACCTTGGAACCATTGCCGACGCGCATCATCACCTCATCCTTAGCCAATCTTTGTTTAATCCGTAGCCCCTGTTTCAAGTTGCTAATATGAGCAACAGAACCAGTATCAAATACCCAAGTGCTACTACAAGCATTAGTAAGGTACACATCAATAACATGTATATCAAATATACCTTTCACTTTGCCATCCTTCTTATCCGCCAAATACTTGGGGCAGTACCGCTTCCAGTGACCAGTCCCTTTGCAGCAGAAGCACCAGTTTCAGGCTTAGGTCCAGACTTGGGCTTCTTCCCTTGAGCATCAACTTGCCTGCTATTCTTCTTGAAGTTCCCCTTCTTCCCTTTGCCCTTTTTCTTGAAACTAGTTGTCGTGGAATTGTCACGGCAGATGTCCTAGTGTGAGGACTTAGTCATGGAACCATCGCGATGAGGTTAGCTTAAAGGGGTTAATCAGGACAAAAGGACATGAGGAGTTTATACTGGTTCGGCCCCTTACGGTGAAGGTAAAAGCCTAGTCCAGTTGTAGGTGGTATTGCTAGGGTTTCGATGAGCAGGGAGCGAATACGCTTGACCCGGCTCTCGATCTGTTGTTTCTTGCCCTAAGCCACCGCTGGGTTTTCCCCTTATATACACGGGTTGACGCCCTGCGGCCTACAGAGTCCCAGCCGGCTTATACAACGTATGCGGCTCGGTGACCTTTCTTTCCTAACTTACAAAACAAGTCTACATACATGGCGGTTTATATCTGTGGGCTTTAAGCCGCCTTCGGGTTTGGGCCCTCTATCAAGCTTATCTATGAACTGCCATATGCTCTTGGGCTTCATTGAGATGAATCGTCACAGGGATGACCCGACCCCTCCTGGGCGGGTCATACCTAATAGTTATAGCCCCAACATTAGGCCCTAGGTTGATTTGAACTTGTTCATGTCAATCTTCAACACTTAGAAAAAATCCTTCCTCCTCTTATTGTTAAGCATTGTAACCCGCCATGACGTCGCGTCCGAAAGTTGCGATAATCCAACATGACGTCACCTACAATTAATGTTATATAGAATCCAAATCTTAATAAATCTTTTTCTGTACTCATTCTCCGAAAATCGAGGCGCCTGTGCCAACACATATCCATTTTATTGTTCCTCGATTCCCGTGCCTGTCGTTTGTACTTCTAGGCCTATAAATAGGGCCACGGATTCACCTTCCATTCTTCTCCTTTTCCCTCTCGCCTTCTTCCTCCTCACGACGCATCGACTCGGACGAGCTCCGCCGCCGTCAACCTTCGTCCTCGACCTCAACTCTGGCCGCTGCATCACCCTGATCAGATCAGAGAACCGCGATGCCACTCCGCTGCCCCGACAGCATCAGTAAGCCATTCCTTCTTTCACCATAGATCTGCCATTATGTTTCTTCGGTGTTCGTCGATGTTCTTCGCCGCCCTTCTTTCCCTTTCTTTTAATCCATGGACTAGATTCAAGAACCACATGCCTCTTTGTGTGGTTGTAGTTTTAGCACCTGTTTCTGATACTAGAATATATCCTCATCGCAACAGATCTCTTCTAGGGCACCTCTACCTTTCCACTGTCGCCTCTGTAGGTTTCGAGTTTATTTTCTTTTCTGAACAGCAGTAGATCTGAATTTGTAGCCTCAACCCGTGGAATCTGTTTGTCCTAACACTTAGCAAATTATAGCCTTGGTAGATCTTGAATGTCTTTAGTCATGGCGACTTATTCTGCCGGTTTATTGTTACTTCATATATCATTAGCCCTTGCTTAAGCCGCCATTCTGAACATGCACTGTACTTGTTAACTTGCAATTTTATCAATCATCCTGAGCCGGCAAATTCTTTCTTGTCTTTTAGGTTGTCCTTTCACCATGCCGCCCAAAACAATCACGACCTGCAACTGGGTTCCCTCCATAGTCACTAAGAGCACCTTGAAGGATTTTGTCACCGTTGGATATTTGCCAGATAAGAGTGTGATGCATTACCGTGTTCCTGACCCGGGCGAAGAGAAACCTCAATCTAAGGACAGTGAAGTTATCGTTTTTACTGATCATATGAACCGGGGCTTCTCGCCACCCAGCTCTAAATTCTTCAGAGATATCTTGCACTTCTTCAAACTCCATCCGCAAGACATTGGACCCAATTCCATATCAAACATCTGTAACTTCCAAGTCTTTTGTGAGGTATACCTTCAAGAAGAACCTAGTGTTGACCTTTTCTGAGAGTATTTCTACTTGAACCGGCAGAACGAGTTCACAAATGGACCCAGCTTGGATCTTGGCGGGATTTCAATTCAAGGTAGACGAGATGCCATATTCCCTCAAGTAGCTCTGCCAAGCCATCCCAAAGACTGGAACCAGACATGGTTCTACTGCAAAGATATCTCGCCGTCTGATGAAAATCCGTTGTTGGGTTATCGGCCTGAGTGTCTCGACTCAAAGTACCAACTCCCTGATAAACTTACTGCCGCCGAACGCAAGAAACTTGTCCCTACAATCAGAAAAGTTCAAGCCTTGCTAGGAAACGACTTAACTGGAGTCGACTTAATCCGCTGCTGGGTCGCATGGCAGATCATACCCTTAAGCCGCTGATCCGGCTTGATGTGTACATATACCGAAGGACCAGATGATCCCTTATGCCATAGCTCTCTTCGACTGACTGAAGAAGGCATCATTGAGATGGCAACCACGCTTGTAAATAGCAAATATGAAGACTGCAGCAAAGTGGGTTTGAATCCTTTCTGCAAGCTTAACCCGATGCCAGAGGTAAATCTTTTGATTTCTTTTCCTTCGGCACTTAAACATTACATGAACTCAAAATATGTTATCCTTCCACAGGCTAAATCTGACTTTGGAAGGCCAAATATGACCATGAGGCCACCAAAAATGCTAAAGTTGCTGCGAGAGCCGCCAAAAAGACGAGCAGAAGGTCTAGAAAGAAACCAAGCGCCTCTGAATTGGTGAAGCTGGATGACGCCTCTGAGTCGGAGGTAGCCCTTGATTCTCTTGGCTTGTTTTTAACAACCTTATTGACACTGACTATTACCAGGATGACACTGGAGCCAGGCAAATAGTCGAAGAAGAGGTAACTACTATTTCCTCTGACTCAGAACCTTTACCAAGGCAGAAACTTCGGTGAGTAACCCGGAAAGTAAGGTTTTCACACTCCTTGGCTTATTTAGATCCTCATTTTCTCTTAAAACAACAACAACATGAGAGCCGCCGCCAGACTCGGACCAGCGGAGATGAAGATTTATCCTCCGGTTTACCAAACACTCCTCGGAAACGCCAAAATGAGGTTCTTTTTAACCTTAACTCTCGTATTTACCAGCGAATTACTTTCATTAATCACTCAATTTTGATTCCATCTTTGCAGGAGATTTCCCGTTCCTCATCTGGAGATCCATCATAGACTCAACTACCGGCTTTCAAGACTGCCCCTGGGTAATAATAAATATCTTTCTTCTGTACCCTTATATCTTTATCATTATGCTGATTGTGTCCAAACTCTTTTTGGCGGTCAAGCAAAGACCAACAATAAAATGAAGGTGTCAAAGCCGGCCGAGGGTCCGAAAGCTACTGAACCGGACCAAACAACCGTTGTACCAAAACATCCTAACCAGCCAGAAAATCTTGCTCCCAATACTCAACCTGAAATACCCGAGCCGTCTGTTGACGAAACCGCTATTGATCCATCTAGTATTGAACTTTCAAGCTCAGCTAACCCGCCAGAGACTCATGGTGATGACGTTTTAATCACTGGCACCAGATTCGTTGAACTGGGGAATCCAACTGTACTAGCGAGACACTCTACCAAACAAGAAGTCATGGAAAGGCAGAAAGTGAGGTTTGATGTCTCCCACTATTCTCACCTGAGTATTAGTGAAGTTTTATCTGGCTATGTCAATCAAGTGCATTCCGGCCATGACTTGGAGATTGAAATGGTTAAGCAAATGCACTAGAAGTATGAGGTACGTCATCCGGCTTATATCTATATCCTGCCAGCCCCCAAGTCTTCTGACTATGATAAACTTGAATAATCTGTAGACTTAAAATATTGATGAGCTTCTGCCCTAGACTCCCTCCGAGTCTCATTTGCAAACTTAAACCGGATGCTGATGATAGCATAACTTTGCATTTGTAGTCCCCAAGGGCCGGCTTAATCAACATGAATGAGCCGGTCCTATTAATCATTCTGTAAAAGAATAGAACTTAACTGCATATCCCTCATGAGTCGGCTGGGACTGTCAATAGCACACCCGGCTCATCCTTAGCAAGAAAACAAGCAATATGCATTAGCCCCCAAGTTCCAAGTGTTATTGCTTGCAAAGCAATTGGGACTTTTAGAAAGAGCCGATTCCTTTGAAAAATTGCGTTGACAGACATTAGCCCCCAAGTGCCAAGTGTTATTGCTTGCAAAGTACTTGGGACTTGTATTTTGTAATCCGCCATAAAACTTAACGAACTTATGCTGTATGTAGGCTACGACCATAGAACTGGAAACTCAATTGTCCGAGGCCAAGACCCGGCTGGCGGCTCAGGAATATGAGACCAAAAAGGCCGAATCAAAATTTCAGTTTAGTGTGTCTGAAGCCGAAAAATTGAAGATCGGTTTTACTGCGGACAAAGAGGCTTGGGCTACGGAAAAGACTACACTGATTGAGCATGCTGAGAAAGCAGAAGCGGCTCTGGAAGAAGTTACCATTGAACTCATTGGTATAAAGAACCGTGTGTCTCAGATGATTTCTGCAATCTTTGGTAAGTCCCCTTGTTACTTATCCAGAGTAAGTATTTGTCATCATACTGTAAGTCGCCACTTAACCAATCTTTGCACTTTTTTTTCTTTCAGGTCCCAGGAGCAGCAACCTTAGCTGAGACACATTGGTGAAACTCAAGGCGGTTTATACTTTGGTTGAGCAATTGTACACTGGAGCTCAGCGGACCCTTGCTACTATTTCTTCAACGAATCAAGGACCAAATCTGTTAAGTGATGTCTGGAAGAAGCTGTCCATCTTACCCACCAAATTTCAAGAAATCAAATGGTCTTGTGCTAGAGCCGAAGCTGTAACAGCCTTAAGTCATGCCAAAGCTTGGGTACCGGAACTAGACCCGGCAGATGTAGCTAGCAGGTATCCTAGTCTCAAGGAAGATGGAACTTCTTTTCACCAACAAGACTTTGCTGCTTGTGTCAAAGAGATTCGCCCATATGCAACAATCATTGCCGAAGATACCAACCTCACCAAGTACCAGCCGGGTTACGATGTAGATAACCAAAAGATGTCGACGCCTTCATATAAAGTGATGGATTTAATTCCACCCATTCGTAAGCACACTTTCACCCCCGATATTGATCCGTCTGATCTGATTGACGACGAAGCGGAATTCGTTGCCTTCTATGGCTTTGACTGGTCCAAACCCCACTTCCAGACGGTGGAGGAGGAAGACGAACCAGCAAGGGATAAATTGCAACCGTCGAGTCAGCCATGCCAAGATTCATGAACCAGGGCCGGTTTATCATCTGCTGATTGCGAGACTTAGAAACAATCATCCTTTTGGGCACCAAGCGCCTTGTAATAGGCTAGCTTCAAAATTTTATTCTGCTATGCCATCGTGCATATTTTGCTGTTCATGATACTATTTGTCCGCTATGCGAAAATATACCATATATGCTTTATGATATTATCAATTTTGAGTCTGTTCCTGCATACAACAGATGAAAAGTGTCATGGCGGTTTACCGCTGGACGGATTATAATGCCCCAATAGAAACTATCATAATTTATAACCAAGCCTGAACTGAATGATAATCATATATGATTAAAATATGTCATACCTGTGATATTTGATCACACTTGTTGGTTTACCAAGCCAGTGCAATAAGGGCGATAACCCAAGATTTCGTACATTGGTAATTATCAGAGATTGTCGGCTTATGAACAAAGCCGGGCCGGGTTAATAAACATCGGATATTATCTTTATTTCATACTGGCGACTTATAGTCAAAAACCAGGCCGGGTTAATAAACACCAGATGTTATCTCATACTAGCGAATTATAGTCAAAAGCTAGGTTGGGTTAATAAACACCGGCGATTCACAATCAAACTTTATAAGTCTTATCAAATAAACCTCAAAAAGAAAGAATCCGTTGAATGAAAACAAACGAGAAGCGAGGCTTTTCATGGGCTGCCAGGCCCAAAATGAGGCTTTTCATGGGCTGCCAGGCCACTGAGTTAAACAGTTTTACAAACCTTATAAGATGGACCTCACATTAACCAATAATCGTTTTAACTTTGACAAGTTCAGGGTCTGCGTAAGATTGACTTGTCAAACGTTCGACGGGTCTTTCCAGGATTACTTGGGCGAAGTGGCTTACTTAAAAAGGCAGGATAACCCGGGGTTTTAGGTGAATACACCTGGCTTCCAAGCCTGGCTTTTAAGCCTATTACAAGGTTTATAGCAACTCTTGTTCTTTAGAACAAAAGAGCCCCAAGCAATATTTTGAGCTGTGCTCAAGGGGAACCTATGTTTGAGTTGTCCTTTTGCAACAGACTCTCTTGGTCCTTTTAACCTAGGTAGCAGGCCCCCATGTTTTTTTTGTGGCCTATAAGCCGGATCCAAGGGTAATAATAACTTTGTTGTATAAAGCAGAAGCCCCCATGTGACCAAAAACTCATTATTTAAAGAGAAACAACGATACATGCTCTACTTTAACAGGGATGTCGGCTTTATTATATTGATCATAATATATACATTGTCAAAGTATGTACATTGGAAGAGCCAGTGGCTTAAGTGTAGTAAGGCCGAAGATGAGCAATATTTCACGGTCGGCGGGTCTCTTCCTTCGATGTGCGTGAGTCCTTGTGGTCTCGAACATCGATAAGGTAATATGACCCATTGTTCAGATTCTTGCTGACCACAAAGGGTCCTTCCCAAGGTGGGGATAACTTCTGCATATCAGTCTGATCCTGGATAAGCCAGAGCACCAGATCGCCTTCTTGGAGTGTTCTGTTTTTAACCTGGCGGCTGTGGTAACGGCGCAGATCTTGCTGGTAAATCGCTGAACGAGCCGCCGCGATGTCACGCTCTTCATTCAACA